>NC_092823.1:117944426-117954426 GCF_023375885.2 Dermacentor andersoni | reverse complement strand
AGGGAGAGAGAAAGATAGAAGGAAAGAGAGAAGGAAAGATAGAGAGAAAGAGGGGGGGGAGAGAGAAAGAGAGAGAAGGAGAGAAAGGAAGAAAGAGAGAAAGAGAGAAAGAGAGAAAGACAGAGAGAGAAAGAAAGAAAGAGAAAAAGAAAGAAGGCAAGACAGAAAGAAAGAGAGAAAGAGAGAGAGAGAAAGAGAGAAAGAGAGAAAGAGAGAGAGAGAGAGAGAAAGAGAAAGAAGGAGAGAAAGAAAGAAAGAAGGAGAGAAAGAAAGAAAGAGAGAAGGAAAGAGAAAGAAAGAGAGAAAGAAAGTGAGAAAGAAAGAAAGAGAGAAAGAAAGAAAGAAAGAAAGAGAGAAAGTAAGAAAGAGAGAAAGAAAGAAAGAGGGAAATAAAGAAAGAGAGAAAGAAAGAAAGAGAGAAAGTGAGAAAGAGAGAATGAAAGAGACAACGAAAGAAAGAGGGAAAGGGATAGAGAAAGAGAAAGAGAAAAAAAGAAAGAGGGAAAGAAAGAAGGAGAGAAAGAGAGAGAGAGAGAAATAGGGGAGAGAGAAAGAGAGAAAGAAAGAGAGAAGGAAAGAAAGAAAGAGATAGAAAGTGAGAAAGAAAGAAAGACAGAAAGAAAGAGGGAAAGAGAGAAAGAAAGAAAGGAAGAGAGAAAGAAGGAAAGAAAGAGAGAAAGACAGGAAGAGAGAGAGAGAGAGAAAGAGAGAGAGAAAGGGAGAAAGAGAGAAAAATAGAGAGAAGGAAGAGAGACAGAGAGAGAGAAAGAAAGAGAGAAAGGAAGAGAGAAAGAATGAAAGAGAGAAAGACAGAAGGAGAGAGAGAGAGAGAAAGGAGAGAGAGAATGAGAGAAGCAGTGAAATAGAGAAAGAGAGAGAGAAAGAGAGAAAGAAAGAGAGAAAGAGAAAGAGAGAATGAAAGAGAGAAAGAGAGAAAGAAAGAAGGAAAGAGAGAAAGGAAGAAGGAAAGAGAGAGAGAATGAGAGAGAGAAAGAAAGAGAGAGATGGAACGAGAGAGAGAGAAAGAGAGAGAGAAGGAGAGAGAGAAAGAGAGAGAGAAAGAAAGAGAGAGAGAAAGAAAGAGAGAGAGAAAGAGAGGGAGAAAGAAGTAGAGAGAGAAAGAAAGAGAGAGAGAGAAAGAAAGAACAACGCGAAGAAAAACTGCCTTTGTGCCGAGTTTTAGGCACCACAAAAAAACCCAGATTGACAAAACAGAATCCGCAGGACTCAACTATGGCGTCCTTCCCAGTTACTGCGTTCATTTTGGGACGTTAAACCGCATCATCAGATTCTAAGTAGCAAAATTGGTCAGATTCTCTGTACGAAGTGTCATAAGCTACCCAGCCAATGGTGATAGCATCCCACCAAACAGCCGCGATGATGTATTATGTATTGACAGTTATTCAGCCGTGTACCAACCGTGACTAACGATATACCGGGTCCATTATGAAAGTAATGCCCATTTTCTGGAAAATATACACTTCTTCATCGGACCTGTACAAATCATTAAAATTCTTCCAAACACTCTTCCCCTGCATCAATACACTTGCGGAGACCGGTCTGCCGCGCCTGGAAGGCACCCTGAAAGTCCTCAACAGGAATGTCTCTCAGGAACGCTGCAACATGCTTTCGGATGTTTTCCATGGTCTCCCAATGCTTTCCCGTCAGCGCTCTCTTCAATCAGGGAAAAAAAAGTGGCATGGAGCCAAGTCGGGAGTGTAAGGTGGATGGGGGACCACCGGGGTGGGGCTCCGGGCCAGGAAGTTGATAACGATGAAGGACGCGTGGCTGGTGGCATTGTCATGGTGGTGCTTGGCCGTGTCTGTGATGTCAGCCCTCACGCGCGTGACCCGGTGCTTCAATCTCTTGAGCAACTCCATGTAAAAGGCTGAGCTGACAGTTTCTCCCTGCGGTACATGCTCCAAATGGACGATTCCTCGGGCGTCAAAGAAGACAATGAACATCGCTTTTATGCGACACTTGCCAATTCGCGCCTTCTTGGGGCGGGGGGATGATTTTGTGTGCCACTCGCTCTGCCTTTTCGGTTCTGGGTCATACTGTAACATCCAAGATTCATCTCCGCTTACGACAGAGTCCGGAACATTTTGAATCAAATCCAACGAATCTTGACAGCGCAAAGCTCGAATTTGTTTCTGATATTCCGTCAACACTTTCGGCATAAGCTTCGTGCAGAGCTTGCGCATTTGCGCCGTGTTTTCCGCTCACACTGCTTTGAGTAAACTGGCGACCGGCAGCATGGGCAGGGCAGAACCCTCGTCATATTTCCCGACTGGTTTTTTTGCGCTTCCATGGATAGTCGCGTCATAATAAAATCATGCGCATTATTTTCATAATGGACCCTGTATATACTCCTCTATATGCATCGGAGGGTCAGTGAACAATTAGCAGTAGTTTCAAAGGTGACCCGTAGTGCTCGAGATGTCCTTCGTGGGCCTCTGAAGGTCTGTGTCTCCATTCGCCGAACCTTTCTGGTACTCCTGTAATGCCAGGGCCAAACTGATCGCTCTTGAGACTAGTGTTAAAACGTGATGCCAAGTTGCTGCAGGTGGCTCGAATTACCAACGCCCCTGTTTTCTTAGTGTTATAGGGCGGCTGGCCGTAGACATGTATGTGGATGCGATGCGCACGGTGAGTGTGCATATCCACTTGTATTTCAATAGGTATAGGATGATTATGATGGCGTTGATGATCTACATGGTTTTGTGGCGCAAGGGATAGTAATGGCCAAAGAGCGCCAAGAAGTCGAGAACATGTATAGGTTGGGAACGCAGTAATCTTTCTCAGTGTTTTTACAAAAAGTGGCGATGTGGTTCAGCGCAGGTCTACCCGAAATCAGAACATCTGATATTTTATGCAGTTTTATTGTGACGAAATAATTATGATTGCAAGCTACGACTACGTCGATTGCCATGTCACGCATATATATTTTGCACTATACATAAAAAAGGACATTCTTGCATGCTTCAGCTACAAAATTCAGTATAGATTAGTATACTTAAACTATTGACATGCAAATAATATTTTTTTTGCGCCCGTTCTTTTATGCTTTGAAAAAGGTTACTGACACATGTCTAACCTTACGAGTAGCATAACGAGCAGTTTTATGGCCATGTTGTTTTTTTCTCTGCTCGCTGTTCAACCAAGTTTGTGAAGTGTGTTTTATTGCCAGAGTAGCCTTGTATCAGCAGCCTTATTTTTTCTTAATTTATTGATCTATTGTTTCTTGGGAATGTGACCAGATGATAAGGCACAACAACTCCAATTCACATATGTCAATAAATAAATAAATAAATAAATCAACGAATCAATCAATTAATCAATCAATAAATAAACAAATCGCGCAATCGACAGTGAAGTGTTCCAGCATCGTTTAGGCTTTGGTTATTTTCAATCTTCTTGCGCGAAGCAGACTACGTTTGAAGGTGACATTGGTACTGCCGTACAACGAAAAGCGCACGAACTTGACCTTATCGTAAACGAATGACGCGTTGCGTAAATTCCGCATTTCTCTCTCAGCAAGTCAGTTCCCAACTGAATGAGCGCGCCACTACGCACCCACGCCTGCTTTATTCCTTACTTTGCGCCAAAGCTCAAGCACCGCTACCAAATTCCAGTAGACGTACTTTCATATGACATGTGGGCCATAGCTCTTAGTCGCCTTCCTAACGAAACCATGGCCACGGAAGGATGTGCTGCTCGTCGTTATGTAAAAATCGTCTCAATTGTGTTGCTTTTGAGCAAAGTTTTGCTCGAGATCAGCATTTCCTGGATAGAAGCTCCACCAGAGAACGCTTACTTATACAAGTGAATGCTAAGCGTCTTTGTTCACTGGTAGTCAGGTTACGTTCGCTGGAAGCGGTTTCGTAAGATGTCTTTTCGTAACGGCCCGTCTTCAAAACAGTAATACACTGAGGGACACATTCAAGTGGCGAGAAAAGGGAACTGGAAGAAAAAGAAAACGATATACTGTAGGAAGCGCAATATTAAACGTCAAGGCGAAAGAGCTCTACCTGTTCATTATCTTAAACCTAACTTATATAAGCACGTATTCATTTTTCTGTCGCATTAGTAGCAGTGTTCGTCACATGAACAAACCCAAACAAGGGTGAATTTTATAACGGTGATCAACGCAGTAGTCAGACAAAGGATGCCGCTGGAAGCAAAGCTTAGATAAGTGAGCTTGTTTTCGTCACGGAAACTACGACTTTCTGTGACGCGACTGGCGTAACTCACCCTCCCCCAGCCCGAATTTCGAATGGCGATAAGTGAATGCGTATGCGTAGAACGAGGGAAGTCTAAATGTCAGGCAAGAAAGGTCTTAAATGTGCATAATTAAATGACAAAAGAGTGAAGGGTGGGATTTTGTTGACGGCTTAACCTCGAAGTAGGGCTGACATGAAGAAAACGGAACACCCCGACACCACTCCAACACCAGCTGCGGTAACCCAGTTTTTTATGGTGTTCCACTCCAAGCTCAACATGCGGGGTTCGATCCCAGCCGGGCCGGCCGCATTTCGATGGAAGTGACACGCAAAATTGCCCCTGAACTTTAGTTGAATGCAGGTCAACCAAATTCAAGGTGGTCAAATGTAATCCCGATGCCCCCCTCTACGGCGTGTGTCACGTTCATATCGTCGTTCTGAGACATAAGAACTCGGAATTTTAGTTTAATTTATCCCTCCTAGAAACATAATCGGGTACGCGAAGGCATCGTCCTTCCGGTGTTCTTAGTTTTCCTTGAAAACAACAGTCAGAAGAGATACACGCTTTGGACAGCCGATAGACAAGCAATAAATTAGAAAGAAATCCGTAGTTGTAAAGAAACTGTCTAATACCAAATGGTGCGTGACTGACATTTTCCTGATTATTTGGGAAGCGTCGCAATTTACCACAAATAACGATCGAACAGTATAGGCTTGCATCTCTTGGTTATAATTTCCTTATGTATGGTGGTAGCATAGTTGTTAATGAAATATGCAGAGTTAATATAGATTCAAACTAGCTCAAGTCGTCGTCTATTATAAGGTTGCTGAGGCACTGCTGCTGGTATCGCTAACAAGTATACCTTTACAAACACGACACATTTGATGCTTGCAAATGGCACTAACGTTTGACTGTTTGCGACGCCGCGTTAGTTCGTGCCATTCCAGCTCGTGATTGGCTTGTCTTTTTCCTGGAATATACAATGCGCACCCCACCTAAAATGTGTATATGCTAAATGGAGGAGTTCTGTATTGAATACTAACCTAAAGCTTTCATTGTCGGATTGTTCGACAAGTGCATTCAAACGGTGTGGTTCACTGACTGATTGATTGAATAATTGATCGATTCGATGAGCCAGTATAAGAGGGATATATACACATGCTTTTCTGATTTCTAGTAAGGAATCGCTTAAAGCCTACAAGTTTGTGTTATGTGTGCCTCTTGTTTAAGTGCGGAAGAATTTAGCATTGTGCAAATTTACTTTGTCGACCACGGAATAATGATGCAGTAGACTAAGCATTATTTTGTTCACATTCATCAAGTAAATTAGGCGAAGTGACCTGCGTCACCTACATGCACTAACATGGGGCAAGTCTTATTGCCGAAAAACTAGTTGTCATCCACTACAGTGGTGTGCCAATTACGAAACCACTCGTTATTATGTCATTTCCTCTCTCTTCAAGGACAACTACGTCGTAAGCACAGCAGCATTTGTACGAGTGGTTTCCATTTGTAGAATGGCAAAAAAGAACTGCATTTGGGCACTCAGACTACCCTGGGCCACCCAAGAGGCCTGTATTCTCGTCGGTGCTACAGGTAGGTGAGCCTCGTCGACTTGCCTTAACTGCGCCATCCAAGTATTTTGGCGTAGAACAACAGGTTGTCAAACTGGTTTCAGTGGTAATGAACAAAGCAGATGCCAGTGCGTTTGCTGAACCTCATGCTGCAATAATAAGCAGGGCATTAGTAGACGTTTCGTTCGGTGATGGCGCATGTTCGTGTTACCTTCCTGCGTTTATGCAAGTATCTCATTTGGAAGCGTTCAACTTACATAATGTCGGGATTCGAAGAGCAGTCTTAATGGGAGGCTCTGTTTCGTACTCTTGAGAAACCTAAATACGTACAACATAGCGCCGTGGTTGTAGGCAGGGTGGATAGTTTCTCCAAGCACTCGGAAATCTCAAAATGAAGTGACACCTGGTTTTTGACGTTCAATTCCCGTGCTATCGGGAGCCTTGCAAGCCGCTGAATGGCTAGTCCGATCGTAGCCTGCTCTGACATTAACTACTAAGCAGGGAGTGGTACAGAGGGCACTTTCATGTCCCTCGATCAGACAACTTGTTCATCTTAATACCAAACATCTTGTAGATATTGGAAGTTGTCTAAAGATTGGTAAGCTGATTGGCCTTGTGGGCCCCGGTAAAACCACAAGTAAGATAATGCAGGGGGTAGACGGGCTGGAACTCTTTCGAAGCTAGAGAAGCACAGATTGAAATTAGTTTTGTAAAAAGACTCAGGAGCATGGATTAAAATAAAAATGGGCAGCTAAAGTGCGCAAATATCTGTACCGAAAAATGGTGGACACAGAGTGGAAAAAGGAGTTGAGAAAGTTGGCAATCAGGTACAGGATAATTGAAAGTGCAAATGGACAACCAGGACTCATTAAAAAGAATGTGAGAGAAACAGCGAGAGTGAACTGGTTACAAAGAATGAAATAGGAAACCATGGACATTTACGATAATGGGAAGAAAGAAATTAGAAGGGCAAATCTATATTACAACACAAAGGGAAGTGCCTTGCTGTGGAGGCTCACGCTGGTTGCCAAAGGACAGAAACATACCGGAACAAATATTTGCAACAGGATCAGGGACGTGCCTGCTACAGTAAAAATCCGGCGACACCTCGTCAGACCCTAATGAAATGTGACTGCATCCTCCCAGCGAGACCCATAGAAAACGTCAAATTTCCAGAAGCGCGCAGATTTGAAATGGTTGGAAGCACTAGCCGGTAATCAGGCGAGATACGCAAGATACATTAAGAGTAATGTTGGAAAAAAATAGTAGAGATGATATAGAAAAGACCGGATCGGTTAATGGCATATGTTGTATATCAAACAAGTTTTAGGAGAGATGAAAAGATTCAGGAGAGCTAGACAAAATGTTATACGGGTACATATCTATGGATTACTGGGTTAGCTCAAGCAGGCTATGTGACTATTGCTCACACCGGTGCATTAAAATGATGCCAATAAATCATCATCGTGCGTCCACCTCATCGCGAAAAATTTTGGGTTGTTGGTATGGCATAACTTTAGCAGCAATATGGTCACGGACGCGTCAAACTTTCTTAATAAACAATTTGATATTTTTTGTAAACGTATGCTACAGTTTGCCGAACACCGTAACGACTGAGACTATCACGGAAGTATTAACACTGGAAGTATCATCTCGCGGTATTTTCTCCGTACCGCCAAATGGTACATAACGCATTCTCGATGTATTATTACTCACTCAGAAGCAAAAACAGAGGAAATCCATCAATCGTACCAGAAATTGCTAATGCCAATGCCATTAGAGTGGTAGAAATAGGTAGAACGTGGTCCATGAAATTATAATTCTCTGGGCTATTCTTCAAATCAGTGTCACCAAATATTCCACCAAGAGCGCGGTATAATAGCACCCCTCCGTCCTTCAGTGCTGCGATATTCCGCAAATTGTAAGGCTTAGTTCTAGTGCGAAATTGTGAAGCGTTAATTGTAATGCAAGGTCACGCTGAAACTGTTTTTGCTTTCCTTCGAAAAGAACAACGGTTGAAAGCGAAAAAAAATTGCTAGTTTCTCACGAAGGGCGAAACATTCACTGTAGTAGGAACGCTTATAGTTGCGCTTAAACTCCTGTGGCCGTGATCTAATTCACGGCCCATCAATCAAAACGCACAGTGCGTTTTTTTTTTCTGGAGCAGTAGTGCCAGGGAATACTCCCAGTAGCTCAGCAGGGACACTATAGCAGGTGAAAACCTAAGGAAAATATGTATGTGCTGTTCCACACAAACACAATTTTCACATATAAGCCAGCCATATATGACGCTGGTCAGCTTACTGCCGCCTTTTTTTCTATTACAATTTCTTTCAAGATTGTAACATCCCTGCTGTAGCGGGCAAGGCGGGAAAATATACCCGTAATGAATTACCTGAATCTGGCCGGCGTGTTCTAAACGACCATGTTCCCTTTACAAAGCTGTTATTGTGTCACTGGTTTTACAATGAAACCTGAGTGTCTGGACAAATTATATGGGTGACCTTGGTATCAGTACTCAGGCAAAGAAATTAGTTTAGCTTGGAACGACGCGCTTTTATTTCTAGTTAGCCTAGCATTTATATTAGCAGAGTAAGGTATACTTGAGCTATGAGTGGACTTCATCTGGATCACCTCCCGGTGAAAGGCAGCACCACTGCTGTTTTGCGTCTCTTGTTTGAAATTTTTAGGCTAACCGACTAAAGTGTGCTTAAGTGTGCATGCTCGCAAGGCTCATGTCAGCAGCGGGAGGCAGAACGCTGGCTTGGCTCCACCACTGGGCGATTGAGTGGAACGTTGACAGTGCATCTACTACGCATCAGCGTTTTTTTTCAGCTAAAGAAAAAAAAAACGCATGCTGGAGACAAAGTAACTCTATGAGTAAGCAGGGGACGCTCTTGAGGAAAGCTGTTTGGTGTAAACTCTCATCGCTGCCAAACTCTCGTGTCAGCTATTTCCGCGGCGACCAGCTGGTCAGAATTAGTGAACAGTTTTCAACTACGTCCTCTCCCGCGAAGGGTCTGGTTTGAGCTGCCTGTAGTGTAGAGTGAAAAATGTCTTCGAAGCATGAATAATAAGTATGCTGTAGGACAAATCAACACTCCTATGGGTGCAAAACTTTTTTCACTGTGCATCCTCCTGGAGCCGCAACGCGCGAGCCTTGCAACACCCTCACGGAATGTGCTGACTTGGGCCAACATGGTCATTGCTGCGTCATTGCATTCTAAAATCACTCAACGCCAAGGCTTCATACATGTCTGGCAACAATGGATAGAAATGTTGAATAAATTAATGAAGGAATCGATGAAGCACCTACCCATTTGTATGGCTGTATTAGGAAATGTTTGCAGCATCTGAGTAGCCAGCTTTGCCACAACTTCTGGAATTGTTCACTATATTTCAAAGAGTATATAATGAAGTCAAATGAATGCGTAATCCTGCTTTGTTGGTTCACCTTCCGCAGAACTAATTTTTCATTCTGATTTGCTGGTATCTCTTTCTTTTTTCTTTAATTCTGCTATTCATTAAGTCTGTGACTGCCTAGCGAAGCTAAGTGGTGTTTCCAGTGGCTCGTCTCCAAGGGCAGCAGCTGCAAAATGTGTCTTTCCTGCGCGCGACATCTATTTTATCGTCTGCATTTTTTGTTTGATTAAGCCAGCATGTCTGTAAAATGCATGCTCCTTTTAAGTGAAAATAAGTAGCAAGCATCATTTATGACGCCAACTTCGCTTAAACACGCGTATAATAAAGAAAACACAGCGGTGATCACAAAGTAGTGGCAAAGACGGTATGATCGTTGATCCAGTATGCAACTATCGTGCGCTACATTATTGTCTTCCGGGGGTGCAGATACTGGCGAAGGCATAGCAAAAGAAAAAAAATTTGAGACACACGCATGACCAGACTTTCTAACCAGCATCTCTAGCGTACGTCTTGCGAAAGGCGGTGGTCCTCATTGGATTTTCATTAGCGATCAGCAGCTTTTCCGCACTCGCCGCTCGCGCAGGAGCCCTCCATTGTGCGAGCATTCTTGACACCACGCCTATAGGCGTGTGATAATGCGAGAACACAAAGGCAGGCCGGTTACATACGGCTGCAAGACCACAACCCATGCATCCGCCCGCAGGATGCAGGCGCGCAATGTAGGCCACGTGCAGACCAGTCACCAGTAGGAAGACTCATCCGTCACTTTCACTGCAGCG